>NC_062529.1:19252703-19302703 GCF_022655615.1 Tachysurus fulvidraco
GATTTTACTTAATTCATTGAGTAAGAATTTGACACACACCGCAATTGGACCTGTCTGTAATCGGCTTAGAAAAAACGAGATGTGTTCATGGAAGGTCATGAGTACGAATCCCAGATCCACCAAGCTGCCACTGCCGGGCCCCCGAGCAAGGCCCTTAACCCTCAGTTGTATAAATTGAAATAAAATTTAAGTCACTCTGGATATGAGTGTATGATAAATGTAAATCTCAAATCTATCCCAAGTAGCAATTTCCAAACATTGGAAACTGAGGAACATCGAATGTAAACAAATTTTTTAGTGCATGATTCCAAACTATATTTTCTCCTGGTTATTCCTTTCCATTCCCTACAGGAAGCTAAGTAGACTAAGCTGTTCGATTATTGCTGAATCGCTTCATCGTTTCTGTTCAACTTGTTTATCCTTTTGCTTAGTAATAGAGAGAAAAATGATAAAATCAAGTTCAATAAATGAGGAGAAGAAGAAACACTTCTCAGGGACACTTCTGCTTTAGTCAGAAGACCGACAGGGAGCATAAATAAGTGATTGAATGTCTCTCCATTTTTCTTACCATCAGGGATCTGTGTGTGCTAACTGCATTCAGTCATGCACTTCAAAACGAGGGGGGGACCTTGTGAATATAAATAGATCTCATCAAACCCGCCAAGAACCTGACTTGAGCTGCCAGATATGGTTTTTATGGTGTCAGTCTGATCAAAATCAGGTTTGTCAGGGGGCACTTAATGTAGATGACTCACAGCAACAAATGGTGAGCAACTTAACGGTTCATGAAAAGTTGATCAGTACCTGATTCATGAAAGGAAATTATACAGGACCGAGGTAGAAACTCCTAGAGACAATAGCAGTAAATACTGCATTGGTTCACTTAGATAAAAAGTTTCTTTTCTAATACTTACATGCGATAATATGAACAAGGGGATATTTCAGATCGCTTTGGTTAGGTGTATGATTTATTTTTCAACATTTTAATAATTATTATTATATTAACAGCTAAAAGTGTCAGACCATCAACTTGGAAATGATTTAAACCTTCATTTTGAAAAGCACGAGGCACATAGTGCATAGTGTAAGTGCATAGTATCTAGTATGGCATTTGGGATACAACGTATTTAAAAAAATAACTTGTTAGGTTTATACACTAGATGCTAGAGCACATATTAGTAGATAGTATGACACTTGGGACACAACTTCAGTTAGAAGAAAATAAAACCCTTCTAACATCCATACACTAGGTGATAGAGCACAGTGTAAGTGCATAGAATCTAATATGTCCTTTGGGACACAATCCAGTCAATATCAAGTGTTTTATAAGTATTTCTGTTTTTACCCAGGCCTACCAGGGGCAATATTTTTACTGGGGCAAGTTTGTTTTTGTCAACACAAATGTTTCTATCTTCAAAGTAAATGGTGATGTGAAACCCATTCCTGTTGTCTAAGATGCCCCAAGTGCTTGGTCATACAGTAAGCCTGGTAGCTCAAAATGGGGGAAACAAAAAGTTCAGATTAAAAAGCAGTGCATGTGTATTTGCTCTCCCCGTGCCTCGGGGGTTTCCTCCGGGTACTCCGGTTACCTCCCCCGGTCCAAAGACATGCATGGTAGGTTGACTGGCATCTCTGGAAAATTGTCCGTAGTGTGTGAGTGAATGAGAGTGTGTGTGTGTGTGCCCTGTGATGGGTTGGCACTCCATCCAGAGTGTATCCTGCCTTGATGCCCGATGACGCCTGAGATAGGCACAGGCTCCCCGTGACCCGAGAAGTTCTGATAAGCGGTAGAAAATGAATGAATGGTAAAGCATTTTTTTTAAGTTCTTTGACTCCTTTTTACACCCTAATGATAACTGAAATCAGCCCTGATCAAAAGTTTACATCTCCTTGAAAGTTTGGCCACATTATAAACACACAGGTTGACACACAGAGGTTTAAAAGGCTATTAAAGGAAAGTTTCCACACCTGTGACTCATTGTAATTGTAATTAGTGTCTGTGCATAAATAGACAGAGAGTTTCTCAGCTCATGTGGTGAGGCACTGACTTGGCTGGATACTGCACCATGGGGAAGACTAAAGGACTGCCAATGGACCTGAATAATAAGGCAGCTGAACTTTATAAAGCAGGAAATGGATATAAAAAGATCTCAACACTTGAAAATGCCAGTCATTGCTGTTCAAACTCTGATAAAGAGGTGGAAAATAAAAGGTTCTGTTGATACTAAGCCACAGTCATGTAGACCAAGAAAGATTTTACCCACTACTGCCAGAAGAATTGTTTTGGACACAAAGAAAAACCCCAAAACATTGAGAGAAATACACTCTGTTCTGAAAAAAGTGGTGTTTCAAGGAGCACAATAAGGAGGTGCTTGAACACAAATGACCTGCATGGTCGAGTTCCCAGGAGAAACCCGTTACTACCACAAAAAGGCCCTCCTTCAGTACACCTCGACAAGCACCTTGACAAGCCTCAGTCTTCTGGAGCAGTCATATGGAGTGATGAGACCAAAATAGAACTTTATAGTAACAACCATAAACGTTATGTTTGGAGAGGACTCAACAAGGTCTACAGTGCACCATCCCAATGTAAAGCATGGTGGAGGATCTCTCATGTTTTGGGGCTGTGTGAGCTCCAGTGGTGCTGGGAAGTTAGTAAAAATCTGATGACTTTTGATGATGAATGTAGCATGTTATCAGAAAATACTAGAAGACAACTTGCACTCTACAGCACGAAAGCTGCACATGGGACGCACTCAAATGTTCCAACATGACAATGATCCAAAGCACAAGGCAAGGTTGACCCTCCAATGGCTACAGCAGAAAAAGGTGAAGGTTCTGAAGGCCATCACAGTCTCCTGACCTCAATATCATTGAGCCACTTTTGGGAAGATCTCAAATGTGCAGTTTGTGCAAGACAACCAAATAATTTACAGGAACTGTAGGCATTTTGCCAAGAAGAATGGGCATCTCTACCACCTGAGAGAATTAAGGACCTCATGCACAATTATTACAAAAGACTGCATGGTAATCATTGATGCTAAAGGACACAATACATGATATGAATGTATGTTTTTGTGCCATTCCATTATGCCTTAAATATTAACTTGAGTCCTATAAGAAATAAGATTTTGCCTTGCCACTCATGTTTAAAGAAAAGAAAAAAAAAAACATTTAAAAACAGTACACATCTTGCAAATTCTCCCAAGGTATGCAAAATTCTGAGCACAATTGTATATTTGTTAATATCTGAAACGTGAACATATTGATTCCTGTTCTTCGGTGACTTCTGCAATAATATTAAAACAGAGCTAACACGTCCTTCCTGAATAGCTCCATGCAATATGTTCACTTCATTAAAGGTGAAAAAACAGCCAGATCTGACACTTCTCATCTTTCCCCATCACACACCTACTCCCCCAAAGAGTTTGCTTTGAGACCCAGTCCATCAAACACATGCTGTGTGGCATGTAATTTGAGCTCCAGTGGCAGGTGCTTGAGGGATAAAGCATGTCAATCTGTTACTATCAGATGCAGGAAGCTGATGAGTCTAAAGGACATCATCCAGGACATGCAGGTACACGGCGTGCTTCAGGGAAGTACATAATGTCTAAAGAGACATTTTGGATTTGATTATCCAAATATGGCAACTGGTTGGATTTCAGCTCCCTGGAACAATTAGAGATCTGTCTGATGCTGCATCTGCATGACAGGCTGTGTGTGTGTGTGTGTGTGTGTGTGTGTGTGTGTGTGTGTGTGTGTGTGTGTGTGTGTGTGTGTGTGTGTGTGTGTGTGTGTTGTTTTTTTTTCTGTGCACTTTTCAAACAAAGTTTTATTACTCTGTCTTTAAATTAATCTGCTCTTCATTAACAGTATTTATGGCTTTAATTTATGGTTCATTTTATGGTTCAGCTATAGGGATGTTTACAACTTTGCAAAGTGCGACAGTTTTATTGAATCCAAAGCACAAGAGAGGTGGAAAAAAAAAATCTTGTCTGTGTTCACATAGAGGAGCTTTTATCACTTACCGAGGAGCTGTTGTAAGACGAATAAGAAATAGAGAAGTGAAAAAATAAACAGTTATGTTTTATTCAGATTTCACATGTCGCATACAAAATGATCAGTGCTTTAAGATGATTTGTGATGGATAATAAACCTCTTTTACAAATATTAGATAACTAAGTGAAGTGTGTGTGTATGTGTGTACAGTATATATTCAATCATTCATTAGCTCATTTTCTACCACTTATTCGAACTACTTGGGTCACGGGGAGCCTGTGCCTATCTCAGGCGTCATCGGGCATCAAGGCAGGATACACCCTGAACGGAGTGCCAACCCATCGCAGGGCACACACACACACTCTCTCTCATTCAGGGCACACACTCACACACTACGGACAATTTTCTTCAGACTTCAAATGCCAATCAACCTACCATGCATGTCTTTGGACCGGGGGAGGAAACCGGAGTACCCAGAGGAAACCCCCGAGGCACGGGGAGAACATGCAAACTCCACACACACAAGGTGGAGGCAGGAATCAAACACCCAACCCTGGAGGTGTGAGGCAAGCGTGTTAACCACTAAGCCACCGTGCCCCCCTTGTGTGTGTGTGTGTGTGTGTGTGTGTGTGTGTGTGTGTGTGTGTGTGTGTGTATATATATAAATATATATATTTAGAAAAAAAGCAATAATAGCTGACATTTATTTAGACATGCTCATATCGATTTCTCCTTACACTATGAGAAGGATTTGTCCCTTTTTATCCACAAAGGCCACTCAAGTGCTTGCTCATATTATGGATGGCTTGAAAAATTCCATGCCAGTACACCAGGTTTATTTATATCCAGTGTCACATGGTGTTTGTTCTTATGTTCTCATCTGTTTGCCTCGCCAAATCCTTATCCCTTTCCTGCCTCTGCACACATGCTCCTTATATTGTTACATGGTTTGTGTGTCCTGTTTTAGAGTTTCTGTAGATCGTGTTTGTATTTTTACTGCCTACGTTTGATGCCTAGTGTTTTCCTGTGTCTGGTGTTTTATTTATTTATTTATTTTTTTAAGAAATCCCCTGTCTGCCTTCTATCCCTGCATTTAGGTCTGGATTCTGTTCCACTGAGGCACCCGGACCTGACAGTTCAGTGCTGTGCCATTCCCTACTTCCCTACTGCAACTCGCTCCAAGCCGGTCTATCTTACCTCTGAGTGCAATTCGAATCTACAACTAATCCAGACTGTAGCTGCATAACTCCTTTTCATCCTTCTTAACACTCTCTCACAAGACAGCTTTGCTGCCCTGCCTCCACTGGCTACATATAGTTGCCTGCATCCGATTGTGAAGCTTGCCTACAAAGCCAAAAACAGACCACCTCCCACTTACCTCAAAGCTCTTATCACTCCCCACACTGCTCTATGCTCCCTCTGATCCTCCAGCTCTCCTCGACCGGTCCCACTCTCTCTCAGGGTACAAAGAAGTATAAATCAAATCTCTCCACTAGTGGGCTTCAAACAACATCTAAAGACCTACCTCTTCTTGAGGTACTAATATAAGCACTTAAAAAAGTTGCCTTGCTGTATTTACCCCCAAAACTGTTTTTAGACTGATGCTATTCTTAGCCGCTGACCTAGTGAACCGGTATCGATGGAGAATTCAAAAGCACTTTTCTGAGTCTCTCCGGATAAGTGTTTCTGCCAAATGCCGTAAATGTACATTTATTTATTCCTTAATTCATCTTGAGCAATCTATTTATCGTGGTTGTGGTAGATATTGTACTCTATAGGAACACTGGAAACAAGGCTGGAATAAAGCCGGCATGGGATGGTTTATGAGGTGGGAGAAAACCAAGAAAAGAACCCTCATGAAGAGAAGAACATATCAAACTGCACAAGGACTTTTCAATCTGTCTTTACATGGAAACTCATTATTAAAGCTGTTAAACTAGGTCAAAAGTCCAAGCTTTTCTAATCAGAGTTATTTTCACATGAACTCTGAAAATACAAATACAAGTAAATCTCCAAAAACCCAGATCCATTTTTTTCCCATTTACTCAAATAAATATATATGATAGTGAAAGCTCTTGTGGAGGCTTTTGCTGAAAAGAGACTTTTTTCTTTTCTTTTTTAAAACAAGCCAAAAGAAGGAGAGAAACCACTGCTGTGATCTCACAGCATGGCATATGCCATTTTTCATCTGCAGTTTAAAAATTCACATGACAAATTCTACAGACAAATTCACAGTAGAACCACTACTATTATTTTATATAGAATTAAAAATGATTGTTTTTAGCTGGTTGGTAAATCTATGAATAGAAAATGAAACGTATGCAATAATCCTGTTTGTACATCAGTTAGTTTATTAGTATCTATCTATCTATCTATCTATCTATCTATCTATCTATCTATCTATCTATCTATCTATCTATCTATCTATCTATCTATCTATCTATCTATGTTTGTTTGTTTGTTTGTGTACTTATTTATTTATTTATTTATTTTACTGCAAAATTTTGTCATCTCCTCTATGATTGCTGGTCTATGGATGACGTGAAGAAGGCGAGGTGTGGAAGCGTATTAGAACAGAACTTCAATTAAAAATATGGAAAAAAAAATAACTTGTGATAATCTTTCAACTTAAAAGGTACAAAAGCTTTTTGAAGGAGAATAAAGTGTTATAAAACAGGAGAAAGTTAACTTATTAGGGAAATCACATTCAGAACCATTTAAGTGTAAGTTTTCACATTATTTATAGCTTAAAATTGGACATTTTTGCTCTGTGTTAGAAGAATTCTAATAAAGAAACCCTACTCTTATTGTTGTAAAGGGTTTGCACTCATACAGTATGCATGAATCTCCTAATGACCCAGTAAGTATTATTGTATTGTATTGTTGACATCATATTGTCTATGTTGTGAATTATTTTTCTATTACGTTATACACAATTTTTAAACGTATTCCTCGTTATTCTGCGTGTACTGCAGCAATTTACCGACAATTTCAGTTTGTGATTCATTAACAAACGATACATGTTTTTTTTTATTTATATTTAATGTTGTGGCACGTGTCTGAGACGATTTTAGTGATCATTTATGTTATGAATATTCTGTTATAACACTTTACACCCACCTCTTTTTTTTCCTTTAAGTTAATAAATCAAACTTAGAAAAAATATTTTAAAAAAGCTTGTCATTTCCTAGAAACCTTGGAAGTCTGATCTTCTGTCCTAAAGACTCACTAATGGCTGAACACCAACTGTTACTGTTATACTGTAAAGTATTAAAACCCAGGACTTCTGAACTAAGTAATATCTACTTTCAGAAAAAAACTACATAGAGTATGTATTAGCTTCCCAATAGAACACTGTCTTCCATATGCATCTCTGTGAATTAGTTACTTTAGAAACAACAAATCATTAGAATAAGTGCATAAACATAAACCTGTCATTTTAAATTACAGCTAGAATTACCTTCAACCGGGTTCATTATTAGCTCTACAAGTATGTTATTCAACAAGTATGTGAAAAGTTTCTATACGCATTATTATACTAATATCTCTGATAATATAAATCATTTCTTGATAACGTCACTTCTAACGTCAAGTCTTTTTTAATAAAAATAAAATGAAATAAAACGGTACTTATAGAAAATGCATCAATTAAGTTAATATTAAAACTATTATATTATTATATAATATTAGATTATTATGATAATATAAAATGTTGTGAGATAATAGCCTACTTTTTAATTGTTTAGTTTTTAGTAATTAGAAAAACACGTACAGGTGTTTGGAAACGTCAAATAATAATAAAAAAATATTAAAATAAAAACATGCTTTCAACTGACAAGTACACAGCCGGTTAGGATTAGAGAAGCATTTGTGTGTCCTCAGGATTGTTCAAAGCACTCAATAATATTTAAAATGCTTGTAATGTTTTTAAATTTGTTAATAAATAAACCTCAAATTATTATACAAGTCATTATTAGTCATATTTGATTGTATATTATAATAAATGGTGATACATGCTTTATATCCTGATTATAACTTAGACCTCTATGAAGCATTTTTAAAGTTTATGACTGTTTACAAGAAATTGTTACCAATTAATTATTTTTTGACTCAACAATATTACGGTATTACGAGTTTACAAATACTCACAGAAAGTGTAAATAAAATAGTTTTTAATACAACTATTTCACTTTGCACGTCATATTCATCGACTTAATATTTGTGAATCTGTAGGGGGAAAAAATAAGACTCACTTTCGAGGAGACATTGAGGAGACACCTGACACTCATGCAAGATTAAAAGTTTAACCAGATTTCTTACCCATGGTGCAGTTGGTGATGAAGAGCGGGTCGTAGGTTGCCGTCTCCAGCTCTCCAGGCTGGTCGTAACTGGATGAGATCCTGAACGGTGTTCCCCGAGCTCCCAGGCTGAGGTGCACCACTGCCCAGCTGCCAAGGAAAGACAAAACCAGCAAGATCAGCAACAGGAGCAGGCAGAGGGGACGGAGAAGAAGGGACGTATGACTGCTTGGGGTCAGAGCAGGCCCTGTGTAGCCTTCTTCCTCTCCCGGTGTCAGATTAGTCTCCTCTGGGGAGCTGGCAGAAGGTGAAGCTTGGTTTTCTGACACCAAACCTGCTCCCTCAGCCATTTTAGGCTCTATTTCAGTGTCAGACATGCCCTATACAAACAGGGGTCCAGCTGTAGCTCCGTGTGTAGATGTGAGCGGATGTGAGCGTATTGACGGACGGACGGACTTAGAGGTGTTCAGTGATCTGGCTTCCGACTGCAGAGCCAAACATCGCCTGTTATAATGTAGTCAGAGCACAGGCTAATTTTATTAAGCAAATTGAATAGATTTCACTTTGCCTTTGGGCTACTAACCAATGAATTTTCTTATCTCATTCATCACACCCTCCCTCTCTCCATAGTTGTCTGTCCGTGTCTCTTTTTTTCTCTTTCCCTCATTCCTCCCTCCCTCCCTCCCTCCCTCCCTCCCTCCCTCCCTCCTTGTTTCCTTTCTGATCATCCCTACTCCTTTTCCCTCTTTGTTCACCTTAGCTGTTGTGTTGTTGCCTACTTGTTAGGAGGTCTCTAATCTTGGCACAGGATTTACCTTGACATCTGATTCATTCAGTGTGAATTAGAGCTGAGAAGCATGACAAAACGGCATCTCCGGTCTGCAGTTGTTCTGAATAAACGCATGGACGGAGACAGATTTCATGCAAAGTGGCTACACTTAAACTGAATTGGTTGCATATAAATCAGGAGGAGCCGGACATTTTCGGTAAACGGGAAAACCATTCGTGGCAAATTACCGAGTTATTGCAGCAGCACTGTCACTTGAGAAAGATTTTCACTAGGAGTACATGAAGTATTTGTCCGTGTGAGTCGTCTTCATGTCGAAGTCGCTGTTGTCAATCCCATGTTACTGTAGCAGTACAAAAAAAAAAAAAAAAAAAGACAAACCTTTCCAGTTTACGTCTCAGACTGGGAGAAAAAGACTGAGTAAAAGAAACAGAATCCATTTTCTAAACGTCTTACTATTCATCCCTAGTTTCCCGAGGGAACTTCAAATTTTGTTCTGTGACCGTGACAAAAGTTCCTGCTTGACGTTTTATCCGGCGAGAACGAAGCTTCTAGACGTAATTTCGTTGTTTAAATCATTACATTCCTTCTGCTTTTCATCGCAAATGTGATTTTCTGGGGAATTAGATGAGGTGTAATACATATGATTGGATATAATACTTAATGTATTATGATTAGGATGACATTTCAGTATTCCCAGCTGCTGTAACTTAATGACTATTGTTCTGTGAGACTAAACACAGACCAAAAGACAAAACAGTTTAAATAGTTGGCAAGTATTTAAATGTATATTTAATGTATAATAAATCAAAGTGCTTGTCAGATTATTATTATTATTTATTTATTTATTTATTTATTTATTTATTTATTTATTTGAAAATTATAATTATTATTATTATTAGTAGCAGCAGTAGTATATTTAAGCAAAACACACACACACACACACACACACACACACACACACACACACACACACACACACACACACACACACACACACACCATGTGCTGCCGATACTACACAGGGTCAAAGTGGAGCCTGGAGCCTATCACACTCGACAGTGTGCCTCTGGACGGGGCACTAACCCATTGCAGGGCACAATCACACACAGACTCCTACACCATTTCACACACAATAGACGATTTAGGCAGAGACTACCCGAAGGAAATCCTCCAGATACAAGGAGAAAATACAAACTCCTTATACACAGGGAGAAGGCGAAGCAGAAATCAAAGCCCTGACACCAGAGAGGTGTGAGGAAAACATGCTAACCAGGAAGCTACTGTATATTGTATATTAAAATAGTATTAATTTGCTAGTTTATATGATGTACTATATCATGTATCTTTTCTATAATAATAACCTCCTGCATGCACACGGAACCGGTTATACGTATCTCAGTACGATATTTGTCTTATTGAATTATGGAAAAAATTCTTAAATCAACAGCAATT
This sequence comes from Tachysurus fulvidraco, assembly GCF_022655615.1. NCBI lineage: Eukaryota > Metazoa > Chordata > Actinopteri > Siluriformes > Bagridae > Tachysurus > Tachysurus fulvidraco. The sequence goes on from NC_062529.1 coordinate 19,263,243, forward strand.
ATTGTTTTTAAATGCCAGCAATATTTTTCATCAATTATGGAACGATTGCAAAACTGATCTAAGGCCCAGTATCATTCTTCGGTGTTACTAACACAAAATCGTGGACTGAAAACCAGATAGTGGATCCTGTAACAAATGGTAAGGATTAGAAGTGGAATTGGAAAAAGAAATGTATTTTTTTTTTTGGACCGTTAATGTTTACAAATGTAGAGATTTCCGATATTGGAATCAGTCTTGGATCAATGGAAACATCACCCTTGTGCATGTTACACAGAATCGCTGCTGTTACCATTCCTCATTATGATTCACATTGTAATTCATGTCATTACTCCAGGTGAAGCATCCTGCTCTGTTCTTTACGTGGTGTGTGTTTTGATATGAACGCTCACCCATTATCTAATAACACTATTTGATTCCTGAGCACGGACAGAACGGTGTCTGAGGTGTGGGGTTTATCAACTGTTTCGAATTTGGTTAATCTGCTTTGGACGCTACAGATGGGCCATGTTTTGTTTGGATTAGACTTCAATATTCAAGGTCATTGCGGTCACTCTGGAGTACGCTCATGTTTACGCAAGTGTTCATTTGCATTTGACCGGCTGTCTACTGCTATTGATTGGCACATGGGGGGGTGTTTCAAAACACAAACACAATATCTGGTGCAGGACTGCTAAAATATACTGACCTTTAACTTTATTAGGTACACCTGCTCATTCGTTCATCGAAAGCATCTAATTAGCCGATCGTGTGGCAGCGGCACAGCGCATAACACCTCAACTATAAACTGTTATAGAAAGGACATTATTTACATTTACATTATTTCCTGTTCAGAGTCACCCAAATGAGGATGATGTCCTCTTCTGTGTTTGGTTCCTCTCAAGGTTTCTTCCTCATAGTGTATCATCTCAGAGAGTTTTTCCTTGCCACCATCACCTCCAGCTTGCTCATTAGGGATAGATATTAGAGATGTATAGTATTTAAAAGTTTAAATTAACATGTTAAAATGAATTTTAAACTTTAAATGTATTTATTTGTTTGTTTGTTTGTTTGTTTTTATTCTTGATTATTTTTATGAATTCATTTTTATGTTTCTATACTTTCTATACTGTAAAGCTGCTATACAAATAAAAGTTTATAAAAGTTGTACAAATACAGTTGTATAAAAGTGCTATACAAATAAACTGAATTGAAATGTAATTGAGAAACATAAATAAATCAGCAGTTACAATTAGGAACCTACCGGGTTATAAATTTGCTGGAAAGACAAAATAAAAAACATTGAACAATTTATACTAGCATACATTTTGAATACCTCCTTTACTGTAGCCTTGATAAATATTTTTATTGTGTGTGTGTGTGTGTGTGTGTGTGTGTGTGTGTGTGTGTGTGTGTGTGTGTGTGTGTGTGTGTGTGTGAGTGAGAGAGAGAGAGAGAGAGAGAGAGAGAGGGAGAGAGAGAGAAAGGAGAGAGAGAGAAAGAGAGAGCATTTATAATGGATTTTAAATGAATCTGTATAACGCAACATTTTACTACTAAATCATTTACATTCCTGATTCTCAGCTTTCTGTCCTTCAAGGTTCTAAAGTTAGTGATTACTGAAAATGTGCTGAGGTGTTGTCAAATCGCCAGGTACTGAACTGCTCCTGAAGATATGGGATGCTTTAGCTATTATATATAATAACCGCTAATGACTTCCCATTTAGTTTGTCCCCCAAAATTAGTGATAATGAATACAATTAGTGCACTGAACTGCACCACTACAGGCAGGTGTACAGGCAGTAATAATACAGCTACAGATAAAAAGACTGCCTGGAGTCCATGCTGATCAGCACGTTTGTTTTTGTTTTATTTATTTTCGTAAAGATATTCTGACCTATTTCTCCTTTAAGTGTTTGCCATGCACATTTGTGCGTTGACTGATATGATATACTTCAAAAACCCTCGATTTACAGAACTAACAACACGCACTTCAAATTTACTTGAATCATACATGAAGGACAAATTATTCCTTTAAATCCCATTACGCATCATAAGTACTGTATATTTACTTGATTACAGTTTAAAATGACTGTAGCATTGTGCAAAGTGGAACTATTATATAAATAGATAAAATGCTGAATGTGTCATTCTTTAGTCCTTTTTATCTTTTATCACTGATGTAATTGGAAATCAAAAATTTTCAGTATAAACAAAGAAATTAATGTGCCGCAAAACAAAACGGACAGACGGACAGACGGACAGACGGACAGACAGACAGACAGACAGACAGACAGACAGACAGATAGATAGATAGATAGATAGATAGATAGATAGATAGATAGATAGATAGATAGATAGATAGATAGATAGATAGATAGATAGATAGGACAAGAAAACAAATATATTAACTAGGCAGGCAGGCAGGCAGGCAGGCAGGCAGGCAGACAGACAGACAGACAGACAGACAGACAGACAGACAGACAGACAGACAGACAGACAGACAGACAGACAGACAGACAGACAGATAGATAGATAGATAGATAGATAGATAGATAGATAGATAGATAGATAGATAGATAGATAGATAGATAGATAGATAACAATGAATTGCCATTTAGCATCTACCAGAAGTGCAAATAGTAGAAAACAAAATGTGTAAGTTACAGCAGGTCGTATGTGCATAAGTGTAGTAGGAATATGTGCAAGTTGTCCAATATGTCTAAAAAAAGATTCTATATATTGTGCAAATGTGTGCATTATGTACATTGTATGTACAAGAGGAACCAAAATAATATACAGAGTATGTAGAGATAATATACTGTACATAAACACAGGGTAAGCAAAGATTTACAGTTATATACAATTACTGTACCATTGGTAGAAATATGTAACGGAATGTACAGAGTGGAGCAGAACATGTATTAGTATTAATAGAGAAGTATTAGATGTTAGTATTAATATCTTTACTTTAAAGATATATACATTTGTGTGGGTTTTTTGTTAACATTTCTCTGAAGATATTGCCCCAGTGGGTTAGGTAAAAAATAGAAACCCTTATAATTCTACAACTTCTTAAAGACCTGAGTGTCTACTTATATCTGAGTCATTAACCATCTCTGTGGAGTGTGACAGGACAATGATGTCCAATGCTGAATACAGGCACAACCAATTCCACTTTTCGGTTTCTGGAAAGAAAAAGTTCATTCATTCATTCATTTTCTACCGCTTATCCGAACTTCTCGGGTCACGGGGAGCCTGTGCCTCAGGCGTCATCGGGCATCGAGGCAGGATACACCCTGGACAGAGTGCCAACCCATCACAGGGCACACACACTCTCATTCACTCACACACTATGGACAATTTTCCAGAGATGCCAATCAACCTACCATGCATGTCATTGGACCGGGGGAGGAAACCAGAGTACCCGGAGGAAACCCCCGAGGCACGGGGAGAACATGCAAACTCTACACACACAAGGTGGAGGCGGGAATCGAACCCCCAACCCTGGAGGTGTGAGGCTAACGTGCTACCCACTAAGCCACCGTGTCCCCCGAAAGAAAAAGTTAATAAATAAATATGCAAGCACTGACAATTGCGGTATAAGGCTGCGGTATAAAAGGAATAAAACACTTTACGAAATAAACACAGTTGAGTGGCAGTGTTAAGTCTGATTTACTTATCAGTGATTATCATTCTAGAACCTTTTGTCATTTATTCCTCTCTTCTATTTACATAATACTTTGCTTTTCCTTGTCAGATGTTTAACAGCTGCCGATTCTTTACAGTGAATAAACTCTGTGTGTGTGTGTGTGTGTGTGTGTGTGTGTGTGTGTGTGTGTGTGTGTGTGTGTGTGTGTGTGTGTGTGTGATAGTGACAGTTAAATTTATCTCTGTTGCCTTGAATGTGTTGCCATGATTTACATGCTAACTGCTTGCATTAGGGAAATTGACGCTGCCATCTTATCAAACATCTTTATGAAAATGAACACGCAAGACAAAAGAGAGATGCCGATTTTGGAGAGAGAGAGAGAGAGAGAGAGAGAGAGAGAGAGAGAGAGAGAGAGAGAGAGAGAGAGAGAGAGAGAGAGAGAGAGACTCTTTGAAGTTTGAAGCACAAGAAGTAAACCAACTATTTGTGAGATACAGATTTTGATTTTTAAACAGTGATGAGATTTTAATGTTGTAATATAATCTGTGTAGCTAAACAAAGAATCAGGATTCGTTCAGGCCCCGTTCTCACCTGGCATTGGGAACGTGTCTCTTGTGCCCACCAGACTTCCACTACATATATTTTCACATTGAAATGTACGGAAAATCATGTCTCGTGTGCCTGAACACACCGTTTCAAACTCTGCTTTACATCTTTGGGATTGCTAACAAACTTCATAAACAAGTAAAAGATGAGATGACAAATAAATGTCTAAACAGCTAGTCATGCACTACACCCCCACCCCCCGACCCGCTTCCAGTTTGCATATCGGTCCAACCGCACGACTGCCATCGCAACTGCTCTCCACTCAGCTGGGGCTCAACACTTCACTGTGCAACTGGCTGTTGGACTTTCTGACTGGAAGACCTCAGGCAGTACGGGTCGGCAGCAACACATCCAGCACCATCACACTGAACACTGGTGCCCCACAAGGATGTGTGCTGAGCCCGTTTCTCTTCACTCTGCTGACCCAAGACTGCACACCATCACACCACTCCAACCTCTTTATTAAGTTGAACGTGGAGAAGACGAAGGAGATTGTTGTTGACTTCAGGAGAGCGCACACTCGCCATGCTCCTCTGACCATCAACGGTGTGACTGGAGAGAGCGAGCAGCACCAAGTTGTTGGGTGTGCACATCACAGAGGACCTCTCCTGGACTGAAAACACAGCAGTACTGGCCAAGAAATCACAGCAGGTTCTCTACTTCCTCCGCAAACTGAGAAGAGCCAGAGCCACGCCACCCATCATGCACACCTTCTACATACCAATACCAATACCAATACCTTCTACATACCCATACCAATAATCTTCTCACCTGCTCTCACTATGCTACAGCGCATAGTGAGAGCAGGTGAGAAGATTATTGGTGTCTCTCTCCCCTCCCTCTAGGACATTTACAAAGCACTTTGCATTGCAGGTGATCCCACCCACCCATCACACAGCTTCTTCAGTCTGCTGCCATCAGAGAGGAGACTGCGGAGTCTCCGGGCCAGGACCAACAGATTGAAGGACAGCTTCTTTCATCTGGCTGTCAGGAAGCTGAACTCGCTCCCAAACTTGCCCCCCCTTCCCATTTCTGCCCCAGGCACCACAGATCTATGAACCCACCCCCACCCCTCCAGATCCCACATCCCCAGGTCCTTCCATTCCCCCCTCCCACTAACATACGATGACATGCACCAGTCACTTTGTGCAGCATTGGTCTGCTCATTTGCACTGTGCCATGTAACTTGCGCTGCTTTATTGTCAGTATTATCTGTATGCACCTTGGGACTGAGAGTAATGCAATTTCAATTCTCTGTATGTATGTACTGTAGATTTGACAATAAAGCAAAACTTGAACTTGAACTTGAACTTGAATCGGTGACCAGATCAACAGAATACTCCATGTTAAAGTTAGAATGAACTTCCCGTATACACAATTGTACTTTTTGGCCATTTAGTATACAGCCGTCAAAGGTACAATATTCATGATTACACTCTTTGGTTGTTGAGTCTGGTTCCTCTCAATGTTTCTTCTTTATGTTGTCTTAAGGCATTTGTTCTTGCCACCATCACCTCTGGCTTGCTTATTAGGAATAAATTGCTACAGTTAAAATTAAAATCCTGATTTTTAAAGTTTCTATATTTCTGTAAAGCTGCTTTGTGTGAATCCATGGTTAAAAATAATGTACAAATAAAACTGAGTTGAATATATCTGAATCGAATCTCACCTTTTATCTGACACACTCAATCAGTTGGTTCTCTGGTGCTACCGGAAGTCATTAAAACGCAATCATGTTCAATACAAATGTGATGTGGTCATATGTGATGCGTCCTCCAGACCACCTATCCATGGTGATTGATCAGATCACAGTGTGTCTCTAAGAGTTTAAAAAAAAAAGAAAAGAAAAAAAAAAGGAACCAAGAAGTGCAGCCCTGTACCGAACCCATGACTACTGTACGTCTATGAGGTGGTGTTAGTTCAGTTGCACTTGAACTGTTGATTCCTGTGAATATGAACACGGCTTGTACTCAGGTCCACATTTGTTCAGGAAGTAAATTACCCTGCACATGTGTTTGACATCACTTAGTTTCCATATACACAAGTGTACCGTGATTGGCAGAGGAATGTTGTGGGACACAAAAATTATGCAAGCTTGCAAGATGCCTTACTTTGTATAGGAGCTCCAAAATAATGAAAATAAACAGTAAATCGAAATGGTGCATGTTGTGATGATGTACGATGAACTGAAATGCACCAGGTAAGTGAACAGTGATAGAAACCACATCAACACTGCTGAAACATGCTCTGGGTTGTTGATCGGAGGATTGGGGTTCAAGGCCCAGCACAGCCAAGCTGCCACTGCTGGGCCCTTGAGCAAGGCCCTCAACCCTCCCTGCTCCAGGGGCGCTGTATCATAGCTGCCCCTGCACTCTGACCCTTTGGGGTATGTGAAGAAAAGAATTCCACTGTGCTGTAATGTATATGTGGCGATAATAAAGGCTTCTAATGCCCCCTGTTCTGTTCTGTTCTGTTCAGTATGAAAACCACCTCTGAGACTCCTTTGACCCCATTCACGTCTCACGCTAATTGTACTAGCATGCAAACGTTCCACTTTATGTTGCTATGACAACTTACTTTCATTCCTTAGCTCTGTGTTGTTGTATGTAGCTCTGTCTTATGTAGCTCTGTGTTGTTCACTCACTATGTAGTGCCTCAGCTATATATGGTTGAACTGACAATAAAAGCTTCTTGACTTGACTTGACTTGACTTGACTTGACTTGACTTGACTTGACTTGACAAGAGAAGAGAAGAAGAGAATGTTTTGTGGGGCATGATGTCACAGAGGAGATAAAAGGAGAGTAATGGTTAGACTAATGCGCGTTTCTACCTTTTATTGTTTACAGAGTGACCTCTGGACACAGGGGACAACACACCCTGAACATGGTATTGACCACCAGCTTCCTGGGCACTGCTGTAAGTCTCCACACACAGCTTCCTGTCAGCCGGCCCAAGCTACAAGACTGCTATACTTGAAGAACACTGTGAATTAACTGCATCTGAGATTCTAACTGTTCCGACTCCTCGTGTGTTGTGTTCAGCCCACACGCAGGCTTAAGCTTGACTACATGTTAGTTCCAGGTGTGAGCAGAACCATATTTACTTTAGCAGATGTACAAGACGGGGGCACGGTGGCACGGTGGCTTAGTGGTTAGCACATTCGCCTCACACCTCCAGGGTCGGGGTTCGATTCCTGCCTCCGCCTTGTGTGTGGAGTTTGCATGTTCTCCCCGTGCCTCGGGGGTTTCCTCCGGGTACTCTGGTTCCCTCCCCCAGTCCAAAGACATGCATGGTAGTTTGATTGGCATCTCTGGAAAATTGTCCATAGTGTGTGAGTGTGTGAGTGAATGAGAGTGTGTGTGTGCCCTGTGATGGGTTGGCACTCCGTCCAGGGTGTATCCTGCCTTGATGCCTGATGACGCCTGAGATAGGCACAGGCTCCCCGTGACCCGAGAAGTTCGGATAAGCGGTAGAACATGAGATGAGTGAGAGAGATGCACAAGACTTTAATACTGAAAAAAAAAAAAAATGTGTGCAAATAAAGAAGAAGGTGTTGTGTTGATTTCTACTAATATATGAAATAATATCAAGAAATTTCCACACATGAACTTTGAGCAACAGCCTTCAACCTCAATTTCCAAATTTGTTTTGTTCTGCTTGCTCACATTTCCCCAAGGTAATTAATGCAAGCTATTTCTGTGTGGAAACTTACCTTGGAACAATATTTGTGACTACACAATGCACTAACTAATATTCCCAGTGGTGTTGAGGTAACAACATAGAGCTTGTAGCTCATGCTTATGCTTCGTGATCTGAGGCAAATTATGGCAAGGGGGAAAAAAAAGCAATCTTAAGCCTTGAGCTATTTCTTATAAAAGATGAAAAAGAAAACACACAAAAAACAAACAAGCTCAGACAAAATTGGAAGAAGTGGCACACGTCTGCGCCGGGACCGAGGATTACTTCTGCTGATTAATTTACCCAGTTGAATATTTCAGGACAGAGAGATGAGAGAGTCATGAGGAAAAGGAGGTGTAATGTGTAAAGGGATGGTTATTTAATTTTGTTGCGAGGCAGAATTTTAAGCCAGGTGAATAAATTAAAGGCAGTAAAGAGGCAGCCATGACAGATGATTTCCACACGGAGGAATAAAACACTTCATTTCATCAGCAGAGAAAGACAGACGTTACAAATCCGTCTGCAATCTGAGGCTTTACTCAACACTGAAGCTGAGAAACTCTTTCTTTTTTCTTTTTTCCTTTGTTTCTATTCTTTCTTTCTTTTTTCCTTTGTTTCTATTCTTTCTTTCCTTCTGTCCTCCTTCTTTCCTCCTTCTTCAGCTTCTTTTTTTTCTTTCTTTCTTTGTTCTTCTTCAACTTATTTGTCGTTCTTACTTTGCTTCTTCTTCATCATCTAAATTCTTTCTTTCTTTCTTTCTTTCTTTCTTTCTTTCTTTCTTTCTTTCTTTCTTTCTTTCCTCCTTCTTTCCTCCTTCTTCAGCTTCTTTTTTCTTTCTTTCTTTGTTCTTCTTCAACTTATTTGTCGTTCTTACTTTGCTTCTTCTTCATCATCTAAATTCTTTCTTTCTAACTTTTTCTTTCTTTCTTTCTTTCTTTCTTTCTTTCTTTCTTTCTTTCTTTCTTTCTTTCTTTCTTTCTTTCATTTTCTGCCGCTTATCCGAACTACTCGGGTCAAAGGGAGCCTGTGTAATAATTATACATCTTATTAATATTTAATCATTTTATCTTAGGAGAAAAATATCTCATGAAAGTTTTATTTTGTCAGAAGAAAGCTCTTCTCGCAGGATTTTCACAAAAATCAATGTCAGATCAATAAAAGGAGTCGTTTCAGATTCCAAATGAAAGCGTGTAGGTTTTACAGCTTCAGAAGCACTCTGTTTGCAGGTATGATGAAGACTTTGTGTCTGTTCTGCTTCCCCTGAGCCTTCGTGTGTACACCACTATAATTTTACTACCTCGACATCTCTCTCTACAGTACAGTGCAGTTACTCCACAGACGCAGCAGACAACTGCTGAGACCTGGATGGATAAGAATGTTCATTTTCATTGAATCATGTTCTGCCTTTTGCAAAAAGAAGCACTGACTCAGTGAGGAAGAACTGACTGAGGACTCCCTCGTTCCTCTGCCTATACAAACCACAGGAAAAATGAAAACACCCTTTTTGATAGCTGCTTCAGCAAACCTCCAGCTGAATTTCTTTCCTTTGCTCATCACTTCGTATAAAGCTGCGGTAATGGGACGAGCTGGATACGGCGGTGACGTGTGTGTAAATATCACGTGTGTTGTTGAGACCGCGGGGAAATGAGAAACGTCTGATTTGGTTGAAATGTCACTGCACATATCAGTGTGTTGACTTTCTGCATCGAATCATGATGTGAACACGAATAACGTAAAGGACAGAGGAGGAGACATGACGGAAGAAATCGGGTCATTATGTCCATCTGAAACCACACAATTCACATACACACACTTCACACACACACTTCACATACACACACCACAAACATACCATATACACACACTTCACACACACACACCACAAACACACCATATACACACACTTCACACACACACACCACAAACACACCATATACACACACTTCACACACACACACCACAAACACACCATATACACACACTTCACACACACACACACACACCAGATCACACACTCACACACCACACACACACACCGGCACTCCATACACAACATACACACACCACAAACACACCATATACACACACGTCACACACACACACCACAAACACACCATATACACACACTTCACACACACACACACACACACTTCACATACACACACCACAAACACACCATATACACACACGTCACACACACACACCACAAACACACCATATACACACACTTCACACACACACACACACTTCACATACACACACTTCACACACACTTCACATACACACACCACAAACACACCATATACACACACGTCACACACACACACACCACAAACACACCATATACACACACTTCACACACACACACACTTCACATACACACACCACAAACACACCATATACACACACGTCACACACACACACCACAAACACACCATATACACACACTTCACACACACACACACACACTTCACATACACACACCACAAACACACCATATACAAACACGTCACACACACACACACACTTCACATACACACACCACAAACACACCATATACACACACTTCACACACACACACTTCACATACACACACCACACACACACCATATACACACACTTCACATACACGCACCACAAACACACCATATACACACACTTCACACACACACACTTCACATACACACACCACACACACACCATATACACACACTTCCCATACACGCACCACAAACACACCATATACACACACTTCACACACACTTCACATACACACACTTCACACACACACTTCACATACACACACTTCACACACACACTTCACACACACACACCACACACACCATATACACACACTTTACATACACACACTTCACACACACACACCACACACACACACACACCATATACACGCACTTTACATACACACACTTCACACACACACTTCGCATACACACACTTCACACACACTTCACATACACACACCACACACACACACACACACCATATACACACACTTTACATACACACACTTCACACACACACTTTACATACACACACTTCACACACACCACATACACACACTTCACACACAGACTTCACATACACACTTCACATACACAAACCACAAACACACCATATACACACACTTCACATATACACACATCACATATACACACTTCACATATACACACTTCACTTCGCATATACACACTTTACTTCACATATACACACTTCACATATACACACTTCACACACACACACTTCACATATACACAATTCACATATACACTCTTCACTTCACATATACACACTTCACACACACACTTCGCATACACACACTTCACATACACACACTTCACACACACCACATACACGCACATCACATAGACACATTTCACACACACACTTCGCATACACACACTTCACACACACTTCACATACACACACTTCACACACACCACATACACACACTTCACACACACACACTTCACATACACACACTTCACACACACCACATACACGCACATCACATGGACACACTTCACACACACACACTTCACATACACACACCACACACACACACCATATACACGCACTTTACATACACACACTTCACACACACACTTCGCATACACACACTTCACACACACTTCACATACACACACTTCACATACACACACTTCACACACACACTTCGCATACACACACTTCACACACACTTCACATACACACACTTCACACACACCACATACACACACTTCACACACACACTTCACATACACACACTTCACACACACCACATACACGCACATCACATGGACACACTTCACACACACACACTTCACATATACACAATTCATATATACACACTTCACTTCACATATACACACTTCACACACACCACATACACACACTTCACACACACACACTTCGCATACACACACTTCACATACACACACTTCACACACACCACATACACGCACATCACATAGACACATTTCACACACACACTTCACATATACACAATTCACATATACACACTTCACATATACACACTTCACATATACACACTTCACATATACACACTTCACTTCACATATACACACTTCACATATACACACTTCACTTCACATATACACACTTCACATATACACACTTCACATATACACACTTCACATATACACACTTCACATATACACACTTCACATATACACACTTCACTTCACATATACACACTTCACTTCACATATACACACTTCACATATACACACTTCACATATACACACTTCACATATACACACTTCACTTCACATATACACACTTCACACACACCACATACACACACTTCACACACACACACTTCGCATACACACACTTCACATACACACACTTCACATACACACACTTCACATACACACACTTCACACACACCACATACACGCACATCACATAGACACATTTCACACACACTTCACATATACACAAGCACAGAGACACACGCACATATACACACACACTCACATATACACACTGCACAGATACACACTTCACGTCACAAGACACACGTCACAGAACACACAGGCACAGATACACACTTCACGTCACATATACACACTCACATCACATATACACACTGCACATAACACACACACAGATACACACTCACAGATACACACGGGACTCACATATACACACTGCACATATACACACGCATATACACACACACACACACACACACATATACACACACACATATACACACGCATATACACGCACATATACACACGAATATACACGCACATATACACACGCACATATACACACGCACATATACACACGCACATATACACACGCACATATACACACGCACATATACACACGCACATATACACACGCACATATACACACGCACATATACACACTGCACGTCACAGAACACACTTCACACAAACACACCACAGAGACACACGCACTCACAACACACTTCACATATACTATACACACTTCACATATACCAGCACTTCACATAATACACACTTCACTTCACATATACACACTTCACATATACACACTTCACTTCACATATACACACCACATATACACACTTCACTTCACATATACACACTTCACATATACACACTTCACATATACACACTTCACATATACACACTTCACATATACACACTTTACTTCACATATACACACTTCACATATACACACTTCACATATACACACTTCACATATACACACTTCACATATACACACTTCACATATACACACTTCACATATACACACTTTACTTCACATATTACTGCAACAGCTTTTAGGTATAAATCTCCATGTATCTGGGTGAGATTACAAACTGTAGCAAGTGTGAGACGTGGAATAGACTCTATGTGAGACTATCAGAAGGTGACTCACAAGTGCAGAAAGCTCCATGGGTGGTGTGTGTGTGTGTGTGTGTGTGTGTGTGTGTGTGTGTGTGTGTGTGTGTGTGTATGTGTGTGCGCAAAGACACACCAGTGAACACAGAGAGTTTAGTTTAAATCTATTGGGAAGCGTCACAGAAGCAGAGCTAATCGTATTATATCTGTAATTGGTTCTGCAATGTGTCTGGGGCGTGAGAGAAAGCAGCAGCACAGGACAAAGCATGACCTGGATATTTACTGCTGCAAGATTTAGACTTTGTAATTCAACTCCAAGACACACTGTTATATATAAAAATCCCTGACCGAAAGCTGCTTCGAACCAAAAATCTAATGCAAAACTAATCTGACCTACACATGTATTTAATGATATATGATTTCACTTTAAACTGAGTCATTTAGACAAATCGATTCAGATTCAAAGACTTCTCACAAGCAACTCCACCAGGGTCTATTCCACTATTTCTTCTTCTAAAACTTTATCATAACTGCATCATTTCGGGCTGCACAGTTACAGAAGAAACCTGCTTGTTTCACACAGGTGTAAATTTCTTCTCAGCTGGTGTCAGATTAATTAAATTCATCAGAGCAGCTCATAGAGTCAAGCCCGCATTATGCGCTCCGCTGAAGAGCAAAACAATAGGATTCACGTTAAATAAATTACACACATAAATTACATACAACTGTTACCATATCAGTTATAAAACTGAGTTACACGGGCTCTTTTCATTTATTTACGGCATCCGCATCTGATATAAGCTATGTGCTGTTAACTAATATTTTAAAATGGATTATGTTAGATTTTGGTGGGATCACTAACAGCATAACAGCATATCTGGTGTTTTTTATGTACAGTAGCGCTGTATTTACGTAGCACCACGGTCCTGGAGAAACGTTGTTTCATTTCAGTATGTACTGCATCAGCTATATACTGTAGGGTAGAAATGACAATAAAAGCTTCTTGACTGGACTTGAATGATATTTTAATTTAGATTATAATTTTCCCTCTTCTCAGTGTCAGTTTGTACACATTGCATAGCATGCAATCTTTTTTTTTATTATTTATTTATTTATTTATTTATTTATATTCCTTACCTACAGTATGGACGAATGTAAAATGTAGAATGAATGCAGACCGAACGTAGAATGTAGACGTATTAACAATGTAGGATAAACGATGGATTAACTCACGGCCTTTGCCAAAGCGCATCAAATTAGTTATAAGCGTTTGAGAAGCCGCAGGTGAAACACAGTGCTTGGTGAACATGAACATGGTGTTTTATTTGCATTTCTTTTCTTTGCTTCTCAAAATGGCTTTGTAGGGGAAACTGAAAAGTAGACTAAACACACAGTGTGCAATGAAATTATACAGATGACAGAACTGCAATTCGTGTTCAGCGTGAGCCAAAATGATCCGTCAGTCCGTCAAAAACGCTTGCTGCTGAAGAGGAAATGCAGTTCAGTAAGGACGAGGAGAGCAGTGCTGGCTAAAATGGTTAAGGCTCTGGGCTGTTGATTGAAGATCAGCACTGCCAAGCTGCCCCTTTTGGGCCCTTGAGTATGGCCCTTAACCCTCTCTGATCCATGGGCTCTGTATCACGGCTGACCCCTACACTCTGGCCCCAATCTCCAAAGTTAGTATATAGGAATAAAAAGGCTTTTCACTGTGCTGTAATGTATATGTGACAATAAGAAATGCTTCTAATCTAATAACCCTTATATTGTATAGTATTACCGAGTGAGTAATAAGTGAGTGTGTACACCAGTGTGTAAGATTCTGAAAAATTCTGTTAATACACTCCTGTTATTCAGTGAAAGGACTACCAGAGAGAGAGAGAGAGAGAGAGAGAGAGAGAGAGAGAGAGAGAGAGAGAGAGAGAGAGAGAGAGAGTTGGCACATTGCCAAGCAGTTCAAAAATCTGACAATGTTAAGCAACATGATGCTGTGTGTGTGTGTGTGTGTGTGTGTGTGTGTGTGTGTGTGTGTGTGTGTGTGTGTGTGTGTGTGTGTGTGTGTGTGTGTGTGTGTGTGTGTGTGTGTGTGTGTGTGTGTGTGTGTGTGTGTGTGTGTGTTTAACAGTGATTTCAGTTTCTGCTGAAGGATACTTCTTTTGGCACAAACTGGGCTGACAAGCATGGAGCACAAAAAAGAAAGAATTCAGCATCACTTTCTCTTAAGCATTCCTCCTGAGTCCTCATCCCCACCCACAAGATACAATATTATATACACACACTTCTATATACAGTGTGGTTGGGGTTTACAAAAAAACAATCCTGCATTGCCAGATCCGTGTAGGAAAACAAGCCGTTAAAATATTCTGTGTGCCTGAATAGAGCAAGATGGTCTACAATGTTCTGTTATTCTTATCACCTTTTAAAATAAATATAGAATATACAGAATGTATGCTCATTAATGATGGGAAAAAAAAGAAGCAAAAAACAAAAAGCTGTAACGAATCTTCACTTTATTTATTTAATTATCAAATCAAGAAGCTTTTATTGTCGTTTCAATCATATTGCACTCATTTTGCAGTGCACAGTGAAATGAGACGTTTCTCCAGGACCGTGGAGCTACATAAAACTAAGACGGAGCTAAGGACAATTATTTTATATGATGGTCTGGAGCATCAGATGATGTGTTTTCTTTTTTCTTTTTTATCTTTGCTTTTATAAGTAGGGCATAATATCATGACATTTACCTGAAGGTCACAGATTTTCAAAGTGTTACCTTAATTATTTGTATTTCCTTAATGTTATCTTTGTTCTTTACACAGAACCCAGTATCATAAGCTTGTATAATTTCTAATGAGTAAACTTCTTTAACTAAGCCTTAACCAACAAAAACTCTAAAACTCAAAATCACACTTAAAAAGGTAAAGAGTCTTCCTCTTTCTATTTCCTAATTTCTAATGGTACTTGTACTGGCTTTTTAATGAGAAATTATTGGGCATCATGTGACCAAACATCAACCCCATGACACAATGATTTAGAAGAACTGTACAGTATGCCTCAAGGCTCAATGCTAGGACCTTTTACAATTCAGCATTGCGTTACATTTAAACATGTATTTGTGTTTAATTAATGAATGCACACTGCTTAAATTTGTATGACTATTTGAATTATTATAACTTCTCAGGTCACGGGCATCAAGGCAGGATACACCTTGGAGAGAGTGCCAACCCATTGCAGGGCACACACACTCTCATTCACTCACACACTATGGACAATTTTCCAGAGATGCCAATCAACCTACCATGCATGTCTTTGGACCGGGGGAGGAAACCGGAGTAGCCGGAGGAAACCCCCGAGGCACGGGGAGAACATGCAAACTCCACACACACAAGGCGGAGGTGGGAATCGAACCCCCAACCCTGGAGGTGTGAGGCAAACATGCTAACCACTAAGCCACCGTGCCAGTTCATGTATACAGTAGATGACACACATACTTACCTTTCCATGCTGTATATATATATATATATATATATATATATATATATATATATATATATATATATATATGACTAACTTCGATATGAGTTGAAACAGTATAGGATCAGTTCACTATTCAAAAGTTCTGTTTTCTCTGAATGATATACAGTATGATGTCTCACATAGCTGTTCTTTCTGCCTAAGGGAGCATATACAGCATTCGCAGCATAAAGCAACCTTGGAATCAGCTTCCCATATCTCTTAGACTGGCTGTGTGTCAGGCTGTCAGGATTTAAATAAAAATCTTTCTTCAAGTGCATTTTGACATCTCCATAGGTGCAAAGATCACACAATACTTTTCTCCCACAAGAATATACATTTATCTCCCACCCCCAGCCCACATATCTTATTTTTATCTTTTAAACATTGGCAAGCTTGAAAAACGCCTTGTGTCATGTAGCCAATCAGCACACAGGTTTATCCGTATCTCATCATCTCTAAAATGTTTCCTTTCCTCAGCGTTATGTTCTTCCAGAGCAGCGGATAAAATAAATCTCTGAATTCACGGCGCACTTTCTTTGAGTTTTCTTTGAGTTATTTTTGTTGGACTGTTCTAAGTGAAATGAAAAGTGTCTAAAGGTAATGCAATTAAATAAAGGGTTTTAATTAGCATTCTATCTTCAACCCGATTTCTTATGTGTCGTTGTTATTATAATCCATTTATTCATTTTCAGTAAACACTTTAAACTCCTGATGGGAAATTTAGAGTAGATAATTGAACTATTCAAGCTAATCAGCGTTTTTCAGAAGTGGAAGAAAGCTGGAAAACATGGCAGATAAAAAATAACATGTGAAACTAAACAGTAATCTGAACCTCAGGATCAAAGCAGGGACACTAGAGCTAGAAGAAACTGTTGGACCCTTGAGCAAGGCCCTTAACCCTTACTGCTCCAGGAGCTGTATCATGGCTGACCCTGTGCTCTGACCCCAATGTACAACATTCGGATATGCAAAGAAAGGATTTCACTGTGTTGTAATGCATGTGACAAATAAAATCTTCTTCTACTCCCCCCTAGTAATAAAATATTAGTAAAAGTTTAATAAGAAAATAGAGTTTAATAGATCAAAATTTCAACATTAATTTTTTGATATTTACAGTAGATCTTGATTGGTTAAACAGCTTAAAACATGGCACCATTGGTGGCAGACCACTTTATTCTAAGGTTAACAAATGTCACAGATCTTACAGTTAATTAAAATAAATTAATAAGTGTGGATTATCTTGTCGCATATTCCTTGTTTGCTGTAACTGCATCAAGATGGTGACCCAGTGACATCACTAAACTTCTTTCATTCGTTGTTTGTTTTAGGGGTTTGGTGATTGACAAAAGGCACCGAATCTAAATGATAATGACTGCATTAAAGATAAAAATTCAATCAGTTTTTAAATGATTTTATACAAGACGTTGGTGAAATTATACTTTGGAATGAGAAAGGTCAGTAAGTTAAATCGATTGTTAGCACTTACATGCAGCTCAAATATTTTTGCACATTTATTTTCCCAGCATTTAGCACAAAAATAATAAACAGTTTTTTGGGTTTTTTTTCAGATTAAATATGAGTACATGTTTATTTTCTCTTAATTGGTCCTAGCAATTAACTCCTTGTGTTGGGTTTTTATTTAAGATCCCATGGCATAATAGAGCATGGTCATAGAGCATGTTGCTGTGAATTTCACTTGTTTTATATTACAGTTTTCTTTCTTCCTACTGTAAGTCTTTAATACCTGCACTTTAACTGTCTGTGAGCTGCTGTGATAAGTGAATTTCCCTACTGTGTGATCAATAAAGCTTATCTTATCTTATCCCATCTTTACACTGACATTCAATACATTTAGATTGTTGAGGGTTTTTTTTAGTTTATTATACTGTTTAATAGCCTCAGTGAGCTAGTAGATGATGATTAGCATCTAAAAACAGTGATTTGAAGCCTATTCTTTTAATTTTACAAGTAAAGAAAGTAAATTTTACACAATTTTAAACTAATCACAGTTACTTCTCAAAACAGAGATTACTATAGACTGTCTTATAGCTTTACCCAGTACATCCAAAGCTAATACTAAGCAAAAAGCTATTTATAAGCTTTTTAAAGTAGAAACGTGGGACGTTTAATGTTCGCTAGGCTCAGTGGGCTATTAGATGATGCATATACAGTAAGTATATCTATACAAACAATGTAGGAGGAGCTACAGACAGTATTACAGTGATTAGTTTGAGCTCTGAATAAAGTTAGTCTGTTCTAGGACATTTCATATGACTAATTCTAAAAGATTCAGATGTGATGACATAGTGTTTCCTAACAGGACTGTGACAGCTGTAAAGCTGCAGAGGTTAGCCCATTGATTATAATAAACTGTAAATAGGGTTTTACTACATTACACTATGCACTGGCCATTATTAAATTATAGTCCATGACTAGTTCTGACTCAAGCAAAATATCTTCTTCTTGTTAATTACATCGCTCTGTCTCTTTCTCTCTCTCTCCTACTTGGAAATCTTTGACAGATTTCATGAAACAGAAACAATAGGAATATACCATTATAATATGCAATATAATAACAGTAAAAGCAGGATAACAAGGAAAAAGAAAATCTTTATACGAGTCTGCTGAGTCCCCATCTCCTTTTGGCAGCTGAATTCATCGGAATGACACGTTCAACTTATTCCACACAATTATGTGGCTCGACTTACTCGACAAGAAAATACAGACTCCTTACATCATTCAGTCCTAAGCCTTCTCACTAAAAAGTGGCAACAATTCATTTTGCAGGGCTGATGTCTGAAAGCATTATAAAGATATCAACAATGACTCTGTTCTCCATTTGTCCATCATTTGCCAAAATATTCCTTATATACCTTTTAATAGCATGCTGTAAGAACTATATGTATTTTATTACTCCAGAAATTCAGTCAATACAGTCGTTCTCAATATATAAAGATATAAATATAAATAAGACCTACTAGTATATCAACAGTAACTGTAATAGAAACTCAAGCAAACTTTTTAGTATCATTGAATTAATTATTTTTAAGTACTAGCTAAGATTTCAGTCTCAGAGCAATACAGGTCCCAGGTCATGTTTCAGGTATTGTACTCCAGGTCATATTTAACGACATGCAGTACAGGAAGGTAGGGCTATGTGTCGAAACTCCTTCTTTACTGAGAACCCATCCTACAGAGACCTCATTAGAAGAATACACATCACCTCAGCTAGCATTCAGGTTACCTGATCTCCAGCTGCTGGCCTCTTTGTTATTTTTCACTTCACATAAGTTTATAAGCCTTTCTACTTTGCTAACACTAGTTTTGGTGCTGTCTACTTTTTTCTGTCTGTCTGTTCGTCTGTCTGTCTGTCTGTTTCTATTTTCACTCTTTCTTTTCCTCCCTCTTTCTCTCTCATAAATAATTACCTATGAAACGTTACCTATAAAACGTGAGCATGTGTTTAAATGTTGATTTTTTTTTTAGTTCACTAAAAGAAGCTGTTACTCGAATGCATCGGTATTCAGGAGCATGGAATAAAAATGTGAAAAACAATATATATCTGCTGTAATAGTAAACATTGGTGTATACTGCACCAGTTAGATTTGTTCCTCAATTTCCCGACACACAGGAAATAACAAAGAACAGATTTGGCAAAGTTTGAAGCCACACAAAGTACATTCATAAATCACAGCAGCACACAATATTTCTTTTTTTGAACTCAGCTCACGTTATTTTTGCATTCTGTTTTCAGAGCTTACTATCAAGGACACCAGAATGCATTTCTGTGGATAATGCAAAGGCAACAAAGCATTTGTTTGGAAAGCGGTGGTGAGTAAGATGTGTTTTATTTGCATGCAGACTGCAAATTAGATGCTAAAAGTGTTCTTATTTCCCCCCCCTTTTTTTTTACATATTTGTTAAGGATAGCAATGTTGTATCTCAATCTTCTCTTCTTCTCTTTCTTCAGTTCAGCACACACACACACACACACACACACACACACACACACACACACACATACACACACATACACACATGCTCACTAACAATTTTAATCGGAATACCTGTTCATTCATGTAGTTACCCAATCAATCATGTGGCATATACAGGTAAAGCTTCCAGTAAATGTTCATTTCAAGCATCAGAATGGAGAGAATGTGATTTCAGTGTCTTTTACTGAGCCATGGTCGTGGGTGTCAGACTGGCTGGTTTGACTGCTTTCAACTTTTATTGCTGACGACAGTCTCTGTGGCAGTGAAGAAAACAAAAACATATCTGGTAAGCATTAGTTATGTGGTGAAAAACGAGTTCAGAGGAGAATGATGAGACTGGTTCAAGCTGACAGAATGAATACGGTGACTCGAGTAACCACTCTTTACAATTGTGGTGAGCAGAAAAGCATGTCAGAATGCACAATGCATCCACACACGTTAGGTTCCATACCTGTCAGTCACAAACAGGCTGTGGATACTGGAAAACCTAACTAAAACTGGACTGTTGAAGAGAAGGAAAAGAATCAAGTGTTCTGAGGCGTCTCAATATCTCCTGTGACGGGCAGATGGATCAGAAATGTCATGACAGCACGAATCCAAGAACGGAACTTGCCATCCATCTTGACAGTTCAGACTGTTGGGGTTTGTGTAATAGCATGAGGAATGTTTTCTTGGCACACATCGGGTCGCACTTAATATCATAATATTTGCTGGTGAGGTTGATCTGTGTACTTTCTATTTACGTGCCAAACCAGTACCATCAAAAGCTTATCCTGAAGAAATCCTTAAGATTTGCAGATTATATCTATTTTCCCATTAAAAATGAATAGGCCTCCTGTGTGAATTTCCACTGTGAGGCATAGCCATAGCTCAAATACAATAAACATCAATTCTTCTTCTTATTATTATTTCGGCTTTTCCCTTCAGGGGTGGCCACAGCGAATCATCTCTCTCCACCTATCCCTATCTTCTGCATCCTCAACAATTGCACCCACTAGCTTCATATCCTCATTAATTACATCCATATACCTCCTCTTTGGCCTTCCTCTTTGCCTCCTGCCTGGCAGCTCAATGTCCAACATCATCTTAATCTGGCCTAACTTTGTCCCCCAAACGTCCAACATGAGCTGTACCACTGATGTACTCGTTCCTAATCCTGTCCAATCTTGTCACTCCCAAAGAGAACCTCAACATCTTCAGCTCGGCTACCTCTAGCTCCGACTCCTGTCTCTTCTTTAGTGACACTGTCTCTAAACCATACAGCCTGGCCGGTCTCACCACTGTCTTGTACACCTTCCCCTTGATTCTCGCTGATATTTTCCTATCACACAGAACTCCTGACACCTTTCTCCACCCATTCCAACCTGCCTGCACTCGCTTCTTTACCACTTTCCCACTCTCTCCATTACTCTGGACTGTTGACCCCAAGTCTCCTGTACCTTCTTCACCTCTTCACCCTGTAACCTTACTGTTCCACTTCTCTCTCTTTCATTCACACACATGTACTAATAATAAACAACTTTAGAACTAATAGAACTATAAAGTAATACAGAAGTGTTGCTTGTGTGCTGTTTATATGATGGGCATATGCTGAATATTGTGGATCGCAGCGTTTATATGATAATATAGATTTTGCATACTGGAAACATACACAACATTGTGCTTAAGATCTCCGCTCTCCACAAAGTGGAAATACTGAGTAGCCGCAACACAATACGCTAGAATGGTATCGACGGGCTGAATTAAAGCAGCCGGCGGGCCGTAGTTTGCCCGTGCGTGCTCTAAGCTCCACACTGCATGATTAGAGTTTAGCGCTGACCCACTGGACCTCGCCTCTAGGTGTAAATACTCCATCTTGCCAAATCACAACCAGTGTTTAGCACTCCAGCATGCCTGCAGGGGTAGATTAACACTGCAGTGTCCGATCAGCCTCCTGCCTTGTGCTTTCAATCATATTGGCATGGAAACAAAAAAAATCCTGGCTGGCTGAATGTTCAGATTCAACACCAAAAATCAAGTCCATCCCTGACCTTTTCTACCTTGCTATCAAATCTCTTCCAACACTGGCTATCTTGTAAGGTAATGATGACTCACCTGACTCGCTATGTTTTCAGTCATTTATGTTGCGGCTTCAAAATGATATATTTTTAATAATACTGCCCTTGAACGGCTGTGTTTTTGGTTGAAGGCTGTTTACTTTGTTTTAGAGGTTGATTTATACGAATGTTATTGAAAAAAACCCCTACAAAAATGGAATTTTTTTGAATTGATAAAATTCCTTTTCAATTATAACCTTGAAAATTGTATCTAATTTGAACGTGAAAATTGTCCACCTATGCAAATAGTTTACAGCACTTTTTTTCCTTTTCTTTTTCGATCAAGAATGCATAAATAGTCCTTTACAGGTCAGGGACTCACTATTACTGTCGCCAGGTCTATCAGAACATAGCATCTATGGATTCTCTCTCTCTCTCTCTCTCTCTCTCTCTCTCTCTCTCTCTCTCTCTCTCTCTCTCTCTTCCTATTTTACCCAGAATCCTCCACTGCTTCCCTTTCAACTGTCATGTACACCCAGTCACCATGCATACATCAACACACAATCAATCACAGCCCCTTCTACCTCTCTTTCCTCTTCTTGGGTCTCTCAGCAGCTAAGGGCTGCCAGGCCAAGGTTGTCTGAAAGGCATTCACTGTTAAACTCTGAACAATAACGACTGTGTGAAAAGGTTCATGTTGAAAATGTGTTACCAATATTACTTTAACTCAGAATTGAAAATGAATTTTCAAGAATGTAATTTGGTGCATCATTGTGATGTACACAATACGCTGTGTCCCAATCCATGATTGGTTTTCTGTGCTGTTTAAATCACGGGCTCTAATAAGTGGATTTATACACCCACCAACCACTTTATTAGGAACAAGACAAGTTATGAGACAGGAGCGGGAGTTCACATCAAACGACAAAACGGATCACTGTGAATTTAGACAGAAATGTGCAAAAAGGCCTTGTTGATAAAATAAAAAGCTGCCAGGATGTATATAGTAGAAGCCTTAATTATGGCCACAAATACATTACAGGGACAGTGGAATTATATTCTTTGCATATCCCAACTGAGGAGGTTGGGTTCAGAGTACAGGGTCAGGTATGATACAGAGCCTCTGGAGCAGGGAGGGTTAAGGGCCTTGCTCAAGGGCCCAACAGTGGCATCTTGGCAGTGTTGGGGTTGAACCCTGACCTTCTGATCAACAACCCAGAGCCATAACCACTTGCGCCACCACTGCCCACAGTAACTCTTATAATCACTCTTTATAAATGCGGTGGACAAAAAAGCATCTCAGTCTGCAAAGTACATCAGACCTTGATGTGGCTGGGCTTTAACAGAAGAAGGCTATGTATTATTCCACTCCTTTCAGCCAAGAACAACAATCTGTGGCTGAGGTTCATGGAAACAGACTCATCAAACCTAGACAGATGAAGAACCAGATCTTTTTTTCCAGTCTTCAACTGTCCAGTTTTGGTGAGTCTATAGCCATAATAGCTTCAGATTCTTGTTCTTGTCTCAGAGGACTGGAACTCCCAGGATATCAACAGTTTCTAAAATACTCAACTCAAACAGGAACAACCATGGCACAGGTCAAAGAAATCCCATGTATTCCCTATACTGATGTTTGATGTGAAAATTAACTGAAACTCTTGACCTGTATCAGCATGACTTTCTGCATTGTACTGGTAACATACATTAATTTAATAACCGCAAAATAAGAGCAGATGTACAGATGTACTATTAACATAGATGCTAAGCAAATATATAATATACAGGTAAGCAAATAAGTTAGAACTAAATTAAATTAAATCAAATCAAATACAGGCTAAATGGGCCAGCTTCTGAATAGGTTTAAAACCAAGCCATATGTATATGTTAGCTATTTATAGCTACATTTCAAAGCTTATAGGTTTGCCACAATGGCACTTAATAACAGGTTAAATCAGCGTGGTTGCGGATGTTCTTTCCTCCTGTGAGTGGGTCATTATGTTGGTAGTGTTGTAAGCGCACTCTGTGGGAGAGCCATTAGTGTAGATGTGCACAGGATCTGACTCTGACCAGCACAAGCAGGCTTTGGGTCATAAGCATTTGGAAACAACCAAGCACTTAACTGTCTAATTCTGTTAATTGCTGTCTCAGTAGATGAAATAAAACCACTCTCCCAAGCTGAGGGCTTGACTATGTTTTTATAGGAGGTGTAGTAAATTCATGAAGAACCTGAATCAAGCAATGCTATAAGAAAGGAAAATAAATCAATGACTTTATTTTGTACTCTAAAATTAAGGTTTATTCTATGTTTACTTTAATTGCATGCTTCTTCTCAGCATAAGTGAGATACATCATGTAGAAAAATAAGAAGGTAAGAGCAGAGATCACTGAGCACATTTAGCTAATCTTATGTCATCCAGAGCAAAAACAAGACTAATTCTTTGAAGATTGGATGAAAATTGTTGAAAATAGTTTTAAAAATCTAACGATTATGGTGCTATTTGCCACTTAGTTGTGCTTAAGATAATTTTATAACATCCATTATTTTGTCTTTTGCAATTAAGGAATAAGGACTCGATGTTCAGGGTGTATACATGCGTTGCTAAGAATCACACTGCATAGTCTGTAGCTGGAATCTGATAAAACACTAACTTGAGGTACAAGAAAATAAACTTTATTTCGTAAATGTTTTGAAGGTGTTGATTAAGCAATATTGCACAAGCAAAAGTTGGGTGATACTGAATGACCATGGCTGTGATTTGTTGTAGACACAAAGCCTTAGGTTGAATGTTGTAGCTTATCAGAACTTGGCTGGCATTCAGGAAATGCACACTCTTGCTCTTGCAATATTGCTTTTATACAACGGCTTTAAACATAATGAACAAATACCAAGTAACTTACACTATATCCTTATATTCTTCCATTTCATCACCATCTGGCCAGCATCATATCTTAATTCAAGAACTATATTCCTGATTATAAAAATTTTATGTGGCAAAAACAAACGAGCAGAGTCATACACACATTGAACCTTCCCTGTGTGCTTTTAGTAAATATCACACTCTTGGAACCAGTATACATTTAATACAAGGAGTTCAGCATTAAAAAATTTATTTGCCCTTATAGGTGGAATTAACAAGAAATCACTTCCCAGAGCCAACAAGTCCTCAGACAATCCAGGAAAACATCTCCAGAAGGCAGGGTATGAGTTTTATAAATGTGGAATTAAGGCCGATGTTGAAGTTTTACACATAAGTGCAACATTTGTGCCATTTTTATGAACACTCTTACTCCTTCAGGGATATACACTACTTTAGGCATCTTTAAGTAAGATGACATTTGCTGGAACATGAATAAACATCATAAACTCATGTTCACCTAGGTTTTCATCCCTTTCACTGCTATGGTTTATTAGGTTAGAAGAAGTTCTTCCTACTTTACGGATTTCACATCTTAAATATACATTAAAAACGAATGTTTAGCACAAAAAGTCTTTATAGTACCCTTAAGTTAGTCCCTGATCTGTACAAAATGCAGAAATGATTCTAAAATCGGGTTGCAATATGTAATATGTTTAAACAATGGTACATTTATAAGTATGTAAGTAAATTACATTTTTTAAACATAATTAAAGTATCCAATCTATGTGCATTTTTCAGACAATAGAAACTCTACAGCCATTAAATATCAGCATTTTTTCCTGCCCAAGCTATAATCGCCTTTATAACTATACCATAAAATATAATCGCTCAAATGATGGTGGTTGATGCTAGAATACTGATCAGAAGGTCATGAGTTTAAATCCCACAACTGCCAAGTTGCCACTTCTGGGCCGTTGAGCAAGACCCTTAACCGTCAACTGCTCAGTTGTGTAAATTAGATAAATGCTCTGGATAACGGTGTCTGCCAAATGCCATAAAGGGAAATGGAAAATGCTTCAGAAATTGTATTCTTTTTGCATTAATGTGTGAATCAATTTGCCATAAACATCCTTCCCCATGAGTCATCCGTTATAGGTTATGAAACATTCATGTAGAAAAATGTCGACATTTTAGTGCCTCAGAACATTGACTAGGCTCTGTATCTAAAAAACAATCATCCCAGTTAAATACTATTCTAAGTAGCTAAGTCACATTTTCCACAGAAAGTTTGGAGAAGATAACAGTACTTTTATAGAGACTTAAAAGCACTTTTGTACGTTGTACGCTGGATAAGGGCATCTGCTAAATGCAGTAAATGTAAAATACACTCTTCTTCTTTTTCAACGATTTTGTGACATGGACTGACAAGGTTGCTTTTATAGTAAAACCCAGTTACACTGTTACCTACAAAACTGTAAATGTCACAAATGTCACAAATATCACAGTCTTTCATAGTGTGTTGTGTGGATCAGAGCGTGACAAGACATTTTGTTTTGATTTGAGTTCACTTCATGTTCATCTGTTTGTTATGGATTTTTTTTGTTATGACTAGGTTTTTGTTTTGGTTCTAGTCCTGTCACTGACCCTCTCTTGCTGTCGGTCTATTACTCGTCATTTTCACCTGTATGCAATTAGTCCATGTTTCCCATGTTCCCTAATCCCTGTTCATGACTGGTGATTATATATTATCCTTATTTCATGTTGTTTGCCTGTGGTTTGAATCCTGCCATGGACAACCATTTTTAGATTTGTCTGCATAAAGCAAACGTTGATTTTAGACACAGTTTGTCTTCTGCCTCTAACTACAGTAATTATGAATTAATATGACAACAACAATAACGCTTTTAATTCAATCATTAGAATATATTTGTTTCCAAATGGGTGCTAGTTAACCACATGCTGTGTTTTTGCTTATTATATGCTCAACCCAGTAATTTTCCAAAAAAATAAAAGTCTCAAACCACTCATTTTCAACCCTGTGATTCATTTAAATGTGTGTTTTATTAGATTCACTGGAGAATCTGCTTGAACTCACCCAAATATAAGGCTGTGGTTCACCATATCCCAGTATAATAGACATCAATGACTTTAATAAGCTAATCTGTCTGTTAGCTTCTCGCACTCCTGTGCTGTAATTTCACCTTCATCAAACCTTTATTTTTAAGTGTGATCCCATTGTGAGTTCTGTTCATGTTGGATACTCGGCAATCTTCTTGAACTAAAGGCGCTGAACACTAATGGAGTAAAGGTCAAAGTAAAATGTAATTAATGGTGACAATCTTTCAAGACTACAATATCTCCTAATTTTAGCTAACGGTAAGCAAGTCTGCATCTTTCTATATGTGGTTATTAGATGAAATATCCGGGAGACTCAGACCCCGTGCATCTGCTATTGAGGTAACTTTTATGACTTCATGTTTTTATGAAAACCAATGTCACCATATAGCTTAGAGAAGATTGCATGCTTTTGGAAGAGATGCCTTCCACTTTACCTGATTGCATGGTTTGGATTGGATGGTTATATCTGTGTGAGAGAGAGAGAGAAAGAGAGAGAGAGAGAGAGAGAGAGAGAGAGAGAGAGAGAGAGAGAGAGAGAGAGAGAGAGGATGGCAAGACCAGTAGATGGGCAGGTAAACACTTGTGCTTTTGGCAACTTGACCTTAAAAATCAGATGGTGCTGGAACACATATTAGCTCTGCTCTTGGCTCAAGGCTAGCACATGAATACAAAGCAGCTACTTAAATGGCTACCTGCTGCTGTACCTGACGAGCTTAATACAGGCGTCTCTGTAAGTTATTCTGGACACATTGTAGATATACAAGACAACAAGTAAACAAAAATGCTTGAAAGTTTGAAACTTGAATCTCTATGGAGTGAAATTATTTCTAAAGTCGTATATCGATATCAATAGCAAAATAAATAAAGTGGGTGAAAGTGGGTGTTGGTGATCTTTTAGTAAAATTTGCTGTTACTGGGATTAAGGTGACACCATGGTCATGTAATAATATATGATTATATGACATTTTTAATTAATGATAAAATCACCGTAAAATAGTGACAGTTGTTAATCTCATATTAAAAACATATTAGAATGAAGTTCCTGGTTACACAACTGCACATGATTTTAGAGGGGAAATCATTTATCATCTCACTATCCGGTGTCACCTACATGATGTTGGGTTCCCAATATAATAACAAAATTTTCAAATCATAAACATTCATGGGGTCTCAATCAGATTTTCTTTCTATACTGCAGAATATCCATTCATAATCATGAGTGCAAATTTTTATAATACAGAAAATGGAAGTTTTTCAAAGACGTTAATACATTTTTCATGTCTTGTCTGAATAGCAAATAGACAACATGACTTAAGATTGGGCAGATAGTATAGTGTAAGTTTATTTTCATGCCAGCGAGAAAGAACCAGCATTGAATTGTCTTGTGTATAGGCCATGAACTAATTTAACGGTTAAATATATAACCGTTATATAGCCATGAACTAATTTAACGGTTAAGTATTATAAGGTATTGTTGTCATCATTCGTTTATGTTATTCAGCCGGAATCTTTAATCCGGAAAGCTTTAACTAAAGGTTCAGTTCAAATAGAAATTCAGATTTAATTTGTGTATGTTTTTGTAATAAATATAAACTGAACCTTTACAAATTTTAGATTAACCTCCCAGATCTATCACCTAAAAGCTGAAATTATATGCCATCATTTTGTGTGTTTAGTATAGATTTTGTGTAACTGATCTGGTCAGGCATTGAGAGAGGAGAAATGGGATTTCCCCAAGAAAACCTGCAGCTCTGCAAAAAGCTTAATGCAAACAAGAGCTGCCAGGTGTGGGCTCAAATTGGCAGTAATAGGCCGATGTTGCCCGACATCTCTGTCTACAACATTACATGGGAGCCTCCGTGGGTCTAATCTTGTTGACAGCAATAAAACAGGTGGTTTGACGGAACACAGTTCTTGCTAACAGGCTTTACCGCAAAAGCCGTCATCTTTGGCTGATAAGCCTAACCAGACATCCATTTACAGAGTATGAAGCAGCTCTTCTTTCTCTGTGAGATTCTTATATCATGCTACTCTCCTTTAGTCATAGACGGAGTTCTGAGAAAAGTAAAATTCTGCTTTATATAGTTCAAAACGTTAAAAAGTACAGATGAGACCAAATGCCATATTCAAAATGAACTAATCTAATCAAATACAGATACAAATAGAGAAATAAATAGGGGCTGTACTACTGTTTTAAGCATTAGTAGTTTGCTTTAGTAGGCATCTGAAACACTTAACTGAGCTCGAAAATAAAACCACACGTATGGAATATTTCAAAACTAACTGCCTTAATATTCATAAAAGATATATATTTTTTGTTCTTTTGCTTTTTTTTTTAAATAGAGCTGTCGATCTTTATAGCCCACACAGCTCTGTGCTCCATGGGCTCATTGAGCATGTTTTCATTGTTGTAAAATTAACAGAACTCTTCCCAGAAAACCAGACCGGGGTTATTATGAAAGGTTACCTAAGATACCCCATTGTGACTTTCTGTAATGTAACAAAACAAAAAATCTTATGTCAATCTTGATTAAATATTATTAAGTGGCTCATCTACAATCAATATTCCACAGAACATCTGGTTCAGACCAATTCAAAATTTAAATGGAGTTGAATAAAATTATGTTCTGCAAATTGTCAGTTATTTATAAAGGCATTACAATTATTTTGTAATGCCTTTATATAACATGTTTTCCATTACTTCAATCTAAGGGAAAACACAACATCTTTCAACATGTTCAAATCCTAAAACAGATACAGTACAGCTTTTCATAACACTAGACCGAAATGGTTTTGAGTTACACGTCTAATAAAAATGCACTGGGATGCAAATCCTAGACTTGAAGTCTACAGGCAGAGATTCTGAGAGATTCTGAATGACTTAACTGTGACTTTGACTGTGATAAGTATCTTGACTCGAGTGGACACAGGACTCATGGGTGAAACCCGTTACAAAATCTCAATCTTCAGTAATGTATTCCTGAGCACCGAGTGAGTAAAAATTTATATGACGTCTTCAAAAATAATGAAATAAATAACTGTATATGGTGTATTTCCTGATCAAAGGTAAACCTTGATAAACTCAAATATACGTTGAAGTCATTGATTCTGTATTAGTTGAGAATTTGTCATAATAAATCGGATAAAAATGCTGATAAAGTTCCCCCTCTGTTGCACAAGTTGGTATCACCCAACCATAATGTTATATCACAGCACTCGAGTACTTGTTTATTCACTGGGTGAGCACCTTGGTGGTCAGAAAGGGAAAGTAATAAACAATTACTCAGAAGTGTAATCTAGCTAAAGGTACTTCAAATATATTGTAGCTTGTTAGCTGAGTCATTGCAATTTAGCCCTAACTAGTAATATACTGTAACAGTTTAGTGTAAAAAAGGCTTGTGTTGTTAGCTAAACTTTATTTTATTAGTTCACATCATTAACAATTGGATGCCATCATTAACAACTGGATGCCAGCATTAACAACTGGATTGCACCCTCTTATGACAGATGGACCGGTTTTTATTTTAAATTGCTCTGTTGGGTTTCTGCGCGTTCTGAGGTGATGTAAAGCTTCTATGAAAAAGAAAGATAGATGAGCAGACGGAAATTGTAATGTCACTACAGATACAGTTTTTCATTTTAATTATTTATTTGAATTTAATTTAAAAATATATGGAAGCATGCCCATTTACAGTTCAGTTCACTCTCCCAGCGTTCAAATAAAATCGATGTCAGTGGTTGAAGATATAAACTACTGTTTTGGTTGAGCATTGTGAGGAAGTGTATTGTACAGTGTCCCTTCGGGCAAAATGTTGTGTCTAGCCACGTTTGATCAATAGCTGATCGAGATCTACATCATCACTCTCCCTCCTCCAAACTACAGTCATAACTTTATAAATGCTTTGTGAAGAGCTCTTGTAAATATGAAATTCAGCCTGACCTCCTCAAACCTCCCCCTCAAAAATAAATAAATAAACAAATAAATAAATAAATAAATAAATAAATAAATAAATAAATAAATAAATAAATAAAAAACTTCACCCTTTAGTACTATTTCAACCTGAACTCGACTAGACTGAGACAAAATGGGAGGATGGCTTGGCATGTGTTTCCCAGTGGCATTCTTTAGCATTCACCATAAGTTTTGTTTCACATAAAGCCCAGACCTCATTATGCTAAACCTTGTCTCTTTTCTTTCATCTTGTCTCTTTATTCCATGCATGAAAGCGTCATCACTTTTTTTTTTTAATCCATAAATTCATTGTCATCTGGGCTTATTATTATTCATCTGATTTGTTCCAGCAAGAAGAAGCTGCTACCAAAATCAGATGGTATCATAGTCAAACATCGAAAATGCTTACAGAATAGCATCAAGTCAAAGATGTTTGAAGTGAAGGTAAACATTGAAGAAGTGAAGGATAAAATATAAAAAGATATGCTGTTATAGGAAAATAATAAACCATAAGGTGGAGTGATGCAACCTGAGGTGAATCTGAGTAAATGGTACTACCATTTAATGTATCTAGAAGAAACCCATCCATTTTCTGCAGAGTTTATCCTACACAAGGTCATGGGAAACCTGCCGTCTATCCTCCTAGGGGACCTAAGGTACAGGGTGGGGGACACCCGAGAAACACACACACACTGGACAATTTTGAGATGCCAATCAGCCTACAACACATGTCTTGTAGGCTGATGTCTAGGACTTGGGGAAACCAGAGTACCTAGAGGAAACCAACAAAGCACAGGGAGAACATGCAACTCCATGCATACAAGGCAGGGTCAGGGATCAAACCATCAGCCCTGAAGTCACAAGGTGATTATGCTATATATATATATATATATATATATATATATATATATATATATATATATATATATATATATATATATATACTAGATATATATATATATATATATATATATGTATATATATATATATATATATATATATATATATACATATATATATCTATCTATATCTATATCTATATATATATATCTATATATATATATATATATATATTCTAGTTTAGTTAGTAAGTGAAAATGCTAAATAGATAAAAATCTACCATACAATTCCCTAGAGCACAGTGAAATTCTTTCTTTGCATATACTAGATTTGGATGTTTGGGTCAGAGTACAGGGTCAGCCATGATAAAGGGCTCCTGGAGCAGAGAGGGTTGGCAGCTTGGTCCCCATCCTTTTACTCAATAACCCAGATCCTTAACCATGTGAGCCATGATTGCCCCATTAGAAACAATAGTGTTGAACCTTAAGAGAAATTAAGAATTTATTTTACAATTTAAATATAATATAATGTAATAATACAATTTATTTCAAGAGACTGCATTGTTACTAAAATTGTCATCAGATTTGACTTGGAATTATTTATAGGTTTAATAACAAGGGTTGAAAATAATGGTAGGTTGCTGTTTCCAACACTATCGTTAAGCGTCACAGACCCGTGAGCATCCCTGGACTCTGCTTTAGGAAGCAAGTCTCAAGAGACAGAAACAACAAACCGCACCGCGTTTCTCTCTCGGCCTTCTAAAAGCGACAATGAGAAGCTGAAGGCGTGGGGTTAATGTAATCAGTGATTACAGCACAGCCACATCCCACACATCTTTGAAAAACTCCAAAAACATCAAAGCGGCTTCGCTTTCCTCTGGCCTTTGGTGTCCTCTGTATGACAGCCACCGGCCTGCGAGGCAGCAGTTCCACTGCGCATTACCATAAAATAAGCCTGTGAAATAAATATAACATTCTGCATGAGTCAGCCTCTAAGTCATGCGTATAGGAATAATATGAGAATCGTTGAATAGACATGCCCAAAAATTTATAGGGTTAAAAAATGATAATAAAAGCTATTTATCCTTTCATGTCAGTAGTCCTGTTTTTTTTTTTTTTTTTATCTGACTGTTTGCTGTAGCATGTCATAATGTTGCATCAGGACCAGAAAAGGTGACTGATATTCACCGTTCTCATCACGATTGCTTGCTCAGGCATGCTCTGTCATCACACCGAGACTGCAAAACAACCAAAGATGTGACACACAAGCAAAAACAAGGCCTTGGGTATTAGTGGTCATTTTGTGTTCCCATCCCATCAAGATCTGCTGACAGAGGAGACACACGGTCTCTGTCAGGGGTATTTAATGGGACAAGGAAAGTGAGGGCAATCAGCATTGTGCACTTGAGTAGCTGATGAAGCCTGAAGGCTTTGACAGCTTCCAATAGTGGCACTTAAAAGGACAAAAGTCCAGCAGGACTTTCAGGTCATCTGAAACTTCGATGGTCCAATGTCGCTTACTAATATTCAGTCTACAAAATGGCAGCGGAATCAAAAACAAAGTTGCAAAGGGTTTAAAACTGACACACAGTTATCTGTTCAAAGCAATATATTTGGTTACACATTTTCAGAAAATAAATGAACGAACGAAGCGTGTGTATCATCAAGCCGAACAACAAAAACAAGCATCACAAAGCACAACAGAAGGAGAGGATTAAGAGCTCATTACTCTTTGAAAACGAGCCAAAAGCCATCAGCTAAAGACACAACAAAGACAAACGATCTCTAAACTAATGAGGTCAGGTGCAGAATTGTTAATGGCGTGCTGTAATTACTATAAATGACACAAATCTTTAAAAAAAAATCTTGCAACATGTGTTATATAGAAGCGTATTTAAAGGTTAATTAAGTGGCAACTTACATTTACAGCATTTAGCAGACGCCCTCATCCAGAGCGACTTACATTTTTATACAACTGAGCAATTGAGGGTTGGGGGCCTTGCTCAGGGGTCCAGCAGTGGCAGCTTGGTGGACATAGGAATCGAACTCACAACCTTCTGATTGGTAGTCCAACACCTTAATCACTAAGCTACCACACCACTCAACTTTGTTCAATATACGTACATCATAAATCTGTTGTTTGAAATGGAAAAAGTCACACAAAGTTTTTATTTATTTATTTATTTATTTATTTATTTATTTATTTATTTATCTATAGAAATGACACCAGGGTCCAGTCTACGCATAGGATGCTGGCAGCAATATCAGCTTTTTAGTTTTTATTTTTTCTCCTGTGTAATGCAATCTCTTTGCTTGGTGAAATTGAGTTAATTTAAATTTATGTAGAAGCAGATATCAATTCCATCAGCATATTGTTAAGTATTCAGTAGGGGAGGATATTATTCCTTCCACAGGTTGTTATTAACGTATAACAGGCTTCCCGGAAGGCTTTGAAGCTTTGATACAAGAGACCTGTGTCAATTACAAATTCCAATTAAATAGTGCCAGGATCACTAGTGGCTGTTTGAGCATTATTCTTTATAAAATTAGGCTTGTGTCATTTTAGAAATGTTATTAGAGGTTGAAAAGAAAGTTACACACGAACGGACAGACAGATGGACAGACGGATTCTGAGATGGTTAATAAACAGCAAGATGTTGAATCTGCGTTTTGTGCTCTCCCTTTTCAATTTTTTTTCTCCTCTCTATATAGCGATAAACGTTCTTTTATTGTTGGAAGTGATGGTGGAGGTTTTGGAGAAATTCTAATAAATACTATTTAGAAAAAAGAAATTGTTTTATTACGTGTACAACTAAACTATACATTTCCATTTCTGGCATTTGGAAGACACCCTTATACACAGCAACTTACCTTTACCTTCTCATTTATACAGCTGAGAAAATAGGCTCCCAGGTGGTCCAGTGGCAGGATCCCGCACTCTCATTGCTGCATCCTGGGTTCAATTCCCAGGCACGGTGCTAACCCAGCTCCTGAAGAGTTCGCTACCAGTACCAGTCCCAAGCCTGGGTAAAAATTTGAGGGTCGCACCAGGAATGGCACCTGGAGTAAAACCTGTGCCAAATCTAATATGTGAACCACTGTGAAGACCCCAGACTGGGAGCAGCCAAAGGGGAATAAAATATATCTGTGCAGTTGAGGATTAAGGGCCTTGCTCATTGGCCTACAAGTGGCAACTTGATGGCTGTAGGATTTGAACTCACAACCCTCTGATCTGTTGTCCCACATCTTAACCACAGATGCACTATATGTATAAAATATGGTTTAATATATATTTTCAGTCATAAGATAATTAGCTAGCCGTGCACCAAGGAAGCGTTTAAGTATCCTCTCTCCCTTGTCATCTATGACAGCTCTATTAATTACACAAAACATTTATCACATAATCACACCCTACTTAAGAGCGTGTAAAGAAGCCTGAGGGATGAATCTGTAAATGAATTTGTTACAGGTGTGCAGTGATGGCCTGCTGAACTGCTAAGTAAACGTTTGCGCCTTGAATAAATATGACAGCCGAGCAAGCCCGACGAATTTCGAGCCAGTAGTAAGATTTGGAGTGAGTGCTTTAATGTTTGACATCCATTTTAAGGCAATATAAAGCTGAAGACAAGCAGGAGCCTGAAAAGCCAGAATTAATACAGCTAGTTCAACAAAAGGTATTTAATGATTTACTGCTACTTACTTAATCATGGTATTCAGAGACAAATTAACACAGAGCTTTCTCTTTTTTCTTTTAACTTGGGAGTCTGTCATACTTTTTGGAGTATATTCTGGCAGATTTACAGACAGACGGATAAAAAAGAACGACAGATCAATTCAGAGATGTTGAATCTCAAGATTATTAGCTGATAGATAGATAGATAGATAGATAGACAGACAGACAGACAGACAGACAGACAGACAGACAGACAGATAGATAGATAGATAGATAGATAGATAGATAGATAGATAGATAGATAGATAGATAGATAGATAGATAGATAGATAGATAGATAGAGATGCCAGCTGTTTTTTTTTCTGCCCAACGTTTTCACTTAAAATCTTACATGCTGTTCTTCCCTCTTGTGTACAGTATATTTCATCCTTAGTCATTAGTATGAAAAGTCATTCAGAAAAAGAAAAAGAGCTTAGTTTAAAGATTGGTAGACCTTTAAAAGGGGTAGAACTTTGTATAACTGAAACAGGAATCAACATGACTGACATACTGTAAACAAGTCAAACAACTCAATCGTGAAAAAAACAGAACCAGCTGTATTTTTTTCTAAATATTGTACACATTAAAGTGTAGTCCTTTATTTTCTGAACAATACCCACCCACTCACACTCCACTGTCTCCCACTGAAGCCTGTGTGTCTCGTCGTGCCTCAAGATGAGGTTAGAAAAGCGTTAACTAGTTGATGGACAGTATAGACAAATTTGTAATAAACAGCCAGAGACACTTCACTAGAGATCTGTTAGCTCTGTCTCTGGCATTTCAAAGGAGATTCTCACGTAGACCGCACTCTCTGTGGAGTTTGCGTTTCATAAAAGAACAGCATGATATTCGATTATTTGAATCACCGAAATATTGAATTCCACAGAAAATCCTAAAATACCGACACTATAGAGAGTGTTGTTTAACTGCTGCGTTCGTTCATGACATTTTAGAGGAATTCTGTGCTCCAGTGTAACAAATACAGTCCTGTTCCTATGAAAACCTGTAAAACATATTTTTTGGAAAATTCTGAAAATAATTTGAAATGATCACATAGACTTTTTGACCAAAATATAGCTTTTATTCCATTCCATTATTCTATTTTATAAATATATAAAATATTATTTATAAAAAAATATAATAAAAGAAATATAAAATATATATAAAATATTTTTAATCTAATATTATTTTAGCCATTAAAAAAATGGTTGACTTCTAATCATGCAAACAAACAAACAAATAAAAAAATCTGCCTAAAAATGTCCTAAAATCTGCTTTTCAACGTAATTTTCTTAATGTGCTCAACTTTTAAATAAATAATTAGCCTAATATTTTTAAATAGCTATTTTCAATAAATATTTGGCCTAACCAACGTAGTTTGTAAACAGCCGTTTAAAATGTCTGCCACGTTCCAATCATCATCAAAACTCCCAACTCACATGTGATTAAATGACCTAATAAATAGACGTTAATAACAAACCCTACAACATAGAACGGATGAATTTAATGAAATATTTTGCCAGCAATGTCAGTGAGGATAATTAGAACAACAACTTATTTCCCCTTGACAATGTTTATATATACATTTATATATATATATATATATATATATATATATATATATATATATATATATATATATATACATTTATATATATATAAAGAGATAGGATTGTAAAGGTTAAAGTGACAGTGAAATTGGAACGAAGTGATTGAAACTCGTCTCATGGTTTATGAGATTTGGAACAAGTACACAGAACTGGAACATTTGAGAAAAAAAAAGGATGAGGAGTTTGCTTGTTTGTTTGTTTGTTTTTTTGTTTGCTTGTTTGTCCTGTATTGGCAGAAATTCCCAAAGATTTATGGAACTTATTTTAGGAGTCAGAATTCAAAGCTGTGAATTTTTTATTGGTTCATCTGAGTCTGTACAAAGTACAAAGACTGGCAAAAACAAACAAAAAATGCCTCCATGTTTGTCTTTCGATAGCAAACAGCTAGCTAGCTAACCGTGTTATAGACTTAACGGGTGAATATGCCGCCATGTTGTCTGATCTGATGGAAATATTGTACATACAGTACAGAACTCAAGAAAAACAGTAAGGTGCCACTTTGTTTCCTGCCCATGCTGTAGACAGCCATGTTGATTTGGCATCACTTGGAGTTTCAGTTGGAGTTTCAGTTGGACTGCACTGTCTCTAGCTCCACAAGAGAAATTCTGAAATGATGGTTGGAAACGACGAGTTAGAAGAAATAGCATCGTTATTGTGAATAACAGCAGGGCTGGTGTTCAAGTTGAGAGGCTTTCGACATTCACTGCGTTTAAGCTGCATGAACTCACATCCGTTATACATGTCCTTCCACTCACCTGACGCCACACACACACACACACACACACACACACACACACACACACACACAGGCAGACACACACACACAGACACACAGACACACACACACACACACACACACACACACACACACACACACACACACACACACACACACACAGTGACACACACGTGCACACACACATGTGCACACACAGACACACAGGCACACACGTGCACACACAGACACACAGGCACACACATGTGCACACACAAATACACACACACACACACACACACACACACACACACACACACACACACACACACACACACACACAGAGGCACACACAAATACAGACACACACAAATACACACACACACACAGACACACACACACGTGCACACACACATGTGCACACACAGACACACAGGCACACACGTGCACACACAGACACACAGGCACACACATGTGCACACACAAATACACACACACACACACACACACACACACGCACACACACACACACAGAGGCACACACAAATACAGACACACACAAATACAGACACACACAAATACACACACACACACACACACACACACACACACACACACACACACACACACACACACACACACACACGCACACACGTTCCTTAACCAAATTCAACTATTCAGCTTTCATAGCTAAACCATATGTAGAGACATCACCATGACTAATACACACACACACACACACACAAACACACACACACACACACACACACACACACAATATGCCTGTGAATCGTGAATAACAGAGGACAAGAA